>NW_027094087.1:103547175-103592175 GCF_029207755.1 Chamaea fasciata | reverse complement strand
ATCACTTATACTGAAAAGCAAGTACTTTCAAAATTTCAAGGTACTCCATTAATATTACTAAGAATACATATACCTAAGGCGGAAAATTCAAAGGTGACAACATTGGTATGCAGTTTTAAATAGATGCCTTCAATACAAAGTCAGTATCTTGTTATAAGCTATTCTTTAGTGTTCCACTCAAACTGAAAAGAAGTGGATGAAGGTCAAGCTCCAGCTTAACTAGTCCTTATTTAAACTGTGTTTAATTGAACTTAATGTTTACTTCTCAAGGAGCCCTAATAGTCATCTGAATTAAATAATTTTCCCTCTTAAAAAACCCCAAACCAAATAGCAGATTTCACAGCCTAAAATGCCATTTTATTTTAATACTTTTCAAGCACTTTGTAGGCATCTCAATCCTTACTTTTACATTTTTTTCCTAGAAAGCTTGCCTCACATTAAATATTTTCTGAGAAACTGAATAATAAGGTTGACATCTGCAAAAATAAGGGTGTTTTTTTGTTCCATTCAAGAGTCAGCTCCCTCCGTCTTTCTTGGTTGCAAAAAATATTAGCTCTGAAATTGCTGCACTGGGTATGCCTCCTGTATTGTTTCCTGTAGGTGGCTCTTTAGTGAGGAATTCCACAGCATTTAACCAAGTGCATGTGACAATTTTCGATGCTGTATCTCCAAAACACAGACCAAGAAAAGAGAAAAACTTTGTGCCATGTGTATAAATAGCTACAAAAAACCACCCGAATGGATTCAAGTTTCTCTCCCATCACCAAAAATATTAAATGCAGAAATACACTGTGACCAAATTCCAGAGGTTTCTATTTCCTCCTGTTCTTAATCCATCTAACAGGTTTTCTGCATTAGGTACATGTAAGACTTGACTTCAGTGGACACACTTTCTACAGGTCCCTCTGAGAAATCATTTACATACAGAGACTATGCAAACACATGTAATTGAATTCTGCAAGTTTCCTCGTGGTCAGGCCTGTTGATGTGTAATCAAAAAACTAGAAAACTTGCACAATAACCCCTGCAAAACTGAAATTCTACTTTAAAAAGGAAACAGAAAAACAACCAAAAGAAAAAAAGGGGATCTTTTAAATTTGTATATAATTATAACTACCTTAAGTATTAAGTGTTCCTCATGGAGTTACATTCCATTTTTATCTTGAGAACTCATCTAGTGCTCACCTTGCTTTTTGAATCACTATTATTAAGGTTACCTATATAATGAATGGTGTGTGTGTCTGTATCACTTAGGTGCTTTGCACTTTAACTTTTCAATCATGTTGCCTGGTGGACATAGTTTTACTTCCCAGAGGGAGACGGTCCTGAGTTTTTTCCCCTGAACTCCAGGGACAAACCCCCTTCTTCACTTTTGCAGTCATTCACTTTCCATAACAAATCATTCAAAGGTATTCTCTTTCACGAGGTGTTTACCCAGTGTGGACACAGCTCTGATAAAAAACACTGGAGACAACAGTTCCCCTGACTCACAGGTCTTAGCAGTCTTAGCAGTGACAACTGTAAGTGACCCATTTGCAACACCAAGAGGCTCCCTTGACAGAAAAATCTAAGAGCTTACAACATTTCTACCGTTAGAGCAGAAACCCCTCTATGGCTAAAATGCCACCAGTAGGGAAATGCCCATCTTAGAGAAGGGACACTAAAAACACTTAATTGTGACAAGTGTGCACTTCCACACTGCCACCTATTGGGAGATTTTAAATAACTTCATAAATATTAGCAAATTCCAGTGGAAGGTGTTCCCATGAGACAGACACCACTCCTGTCTCACTGAAAAAGAACAACTTGTGGATCAAGGGGAAAAATTTTAAAGGTGTACCACCAGTGCTGCCTAACTAATGCCTAAATATATTTCCTCACCTTCACCATGGACCATTGCAGTGTTACCACACTTAACCAGGCTACAAATACTAAGTCCTTTGAAAGCTGAGTATGTTATTTAGATGCCTAAATGCAAGGCTGAAATTCACAGCTGAATCAGCTCCTTCACTGTCCCACAAGAGTTGCTGGGGACTGTAATCTGCAGTCCTACACTTCACAGTGGTGCTACCTAGTGACAGATGCAGAGGGCTGCTTCCCTGTTAGAAATGACCAGAACATGATACAGCATAACATACATTTTTCAGGGATGCAGGCAAGTGAAATAAGTATTCAGGCTGTGTGGGTACTATATGATTCATAAAAAAAAAGACTCGGCCAGAGGCGAGTAAAATATCCTTGCTCTTTTAATTCCCACCACCCATAAATAATCTTCCTGTTTGTGTTTTATTGGAAAACAACTGATTTAAAAGTCACCTAGCGCTATAATCCCCGCTTCACAACTGCCATCTGTCCTGCAGTGGGAGAACGGACCCTTTCATTCACAAGCAAAGCCAGCAGAATAAAGAGGAAGAGGAGGAGTTGAAGGGGAAGAGAGTGAGAAAGCAGATAAATTCCGTTTGTGCTATTAAAAAAAATGGAAAAGTGAACTCAGTTGTTGAAAAGTGAAGATAAAAAGATGAAAACAGTAATCTTGCTACAGAAACCAGAGAATTATGTTCTTGCTCTACCCCTCTTTTTTCTTTTTTTTTTTCTTTCACACCGTACAAACTGTAGCACCCTGAACAACTCACTCCCCTGCTATTTCCAGCACTTTAGAGAAACTTTTCAACATTTCTGTTAGACACATATTTTCAGCAGTGAGGTGAAAACAATAAGTAAACAGGTAGTGAAGGGCTATTTAGAGAGCTGGTCAGTCACAGTAATAATAACAACGCAAAAAGAAAAAAACCCACACAGCACAGAACATCTATCCTATGCGCTGTAGCCACAGACAACACATGACCTCTGACAAACAGTTTTCAGAGTAATTTTAATGCTACTCTGGATTTAACTTGACTAACTGGTAGCAATTGAGCACATCTTTTTTTGTGGCAGCAGTTATCTAAAATGCTACAATAACAGCATCAAAAGTAGAATGGTGGAAGATTGGTTTTCCATTGTGCTGCTGAACTGGCATAATGCCCACTTTAAAAGCAATTCGCTGCTCATCACTGAAATCTGGCAGACACGACACTAAATGCCTTGAGGAAAAAAAAAAGGGTCTTGAGAAGGGGGAACCACTCCAACCACCAAGCAAAGAAAAAGGAGACTAAAAAAAAAAAAAAAGAAAAAAAAAGAAGAAAGAAAGCAAAGAATGATGAATCTATGTAAGAAGAGAAAATTGCAAAAATAAAAAGTTTAGCACTGCATGCAGACTCAACAGGCACTACTTAATTTGCTTGAAGATTTTATCGCAGGCTTGCATTAGTAATACCAGAGCAAAACAAAAGCAAATATATATTTATGTCTGTCTATTGTTCTGATGAAGTGAAAACGTACTGAGCTACGTCAATCATTTGTCAAACACATCTTCCTAGTTTTATTTACCACTAAATATAATGAGTAAATATGTGATAATAAAACTCTTCTTTTTATACGGACATATACAATTTTTTCCCACAACTAAATACAGGTAATGATTTAGGAAGCTTTCAAAATGTCTTTTTACTGTCAATAAAACTAATTCTATTCCCATTTTCATGTTAAAAAAGGGCTTTACAAATGAAAATTCAAATTAAAATTCTGATTATAGTGTAGTGTGACAACACCTGTATTTATAATTTTACTGTCAGCTAGCTCGTAGTGTTTAACAATAGCTTGAAGCAGAAAAGTAATTGGAATTTGTCTGTAACATGCCAGATGACAACACTGGGCACTTTGCTGTGCTAAAGCAAATTGGGTTTGATGACAAAATAACCTTAGAAAGATCGGACAGCACCCACCACCATCCAAAAGGTTAAATAAAGCTATCCCTTACCCAGGGACAAAATCTTACTATGGTAAACCGAAACAGCTGAGCAGTAGCTGCAGAAACCAGGGTACCCCAGGAGCTGGCTGGCCTCTGCTGAACAGGCATCTCTAAAGTCCCTCCCTGCAACATTCACCTCCCAGCAAAATGGTGCATTACTCCCTTCACCTCTTCCAAAATGGTGCAGTACTCCAAAATCATCATTGATATAAATCAGAAACACGGGAGAGAAAGGAAGCAAAGGACACGAGGTTGGGAAGAGATGCTAACACAAGTGCTGCAGTTTTTTGGACCTCTGGGGGAATAAAAAGGGAAGCCTACAACAAAAATGCGCAATGCCACTGTGAACATGAAGTATCCTGTGTTTTCCTATCTCCCACACATGTACATGTACTGACTGGTGTATGCTGACAGGCCAGGTCAAAATTAGGACACAAACACCTACACTTTTAAAGAAAAAGGTAAGAAAGAAAAGGCGAAAAAAAAGCTTTTCAATCTGAAGATTTCAAAACTTAAACACATGCCACTCTCCACACACAACTTGTCTTACTCAAGTCGACAAATTAAAAGCCCATGTTTTTCATTATGCTGAAGACAGAATAAAAATAAAGAAAAGGAAGCCACATAAGAAAGAAAAACAGAATGACAGTGATGTTTTAGTTTACACTAGATATGGCAACACATACAAACTGTCAAAACTATGGAGTGAAAAAAGCTGTTATCAAGCAACTGTCAAGAGAGTCCTCTGAGATTTGGAAATCTTGTGTTTATTGTAACTACTGCACATTACACAAAGAAAGAAACATCCCTCTTCTTACCATTGCTGCTAAATATCATGCAAGAGAACCCAGACTTCTCCCTCACTGTTTAATTTTTTTTTCCTGTGCAATTCTATGCTTGACAGCACAGGGCTCCTCCTTTTTCAGGTTTTTATTGTTTGGTCAAAGTTCAGAGAGAAACGTGAGGTTATATAAAACATTATTTCATTTTCAAGAACTGTCAACACCCATTTTATGTTGTTAACTTGTTGTCCATCATTTACGAGTAGAACTGTTGACACCCAAATACACAGAGTAAGAATTTCTCTCTTAAAATGCATACATAGAAAGAGCAAAGATAATGGAAACAGCTATTTTACTAGACACACTAACAATTCTTTTTCATGTATTTTAACATAGTGACTAGAAATGAGTCAGTTAACTGGCAGCAGGCTACAATATTCAAAGGTTTAGTCTGAATGTATTAATGCAGATTTTAAATTGCACTTTCTGATTATAAGAAAACAACTACCCCTCAGAGAGAAACCCCCAGTATCTACAGGGTTTCAATAGAGCCTTCAAAGAACTGTTTTGAGTGACAGCCTTCTATGACAATTTCTCAACCAGTAGCAACATTCCAACCATGCTGATACCTGGTTAAAAACTTGTGACCAAAAAACAGATTGCTTTCTGCTTATTACTCACTGTGAAATCGCATTTATTACAATTTCTACACTTCAGGTTTATGTAAAAATCATCTTTATTCTGAATCACCGGTTTTACAGAACAAACATCTGATGAGGTCCCATGATTTAGCCTGAAGTTCTTGAGAAACAATGAAGCCTTGAATGTGTTTGACAATGCATGCTTTTATGGAATTTTGACTGCATCAGTTCTGGGGAGGGAAATGTCGAACCCCAAACCTCAATAAAGGAAGACTCAAATATTATTTGAGCACAAGAGCAAATGATCAGCTGCCCCTGTGAAGTCAATGAGCCCACAGAGAGTACGGTAATTTTAAATGCCTCAGAACAGATGTAATTTCATTCTGAATTTGTTAGGGATATCACATCATCTCTGTAGATCTTCGTGTGAGCTGACTTTCTAGGACCCAGCGTCGGCTTGTGTTTGGAGTTACCCCCAGTGGCCACCACTCTGCGGACAACAAACACCACCTGGGAATCGCTGTTCCTCATCCCTGAGCACAGAATCTGATACAGCCCAACTGCTCATGATGCCTTACGTTTCAGTTTTCATGTTTTCCAGATTGTGCGCTGCCTAGGGATGTAGTTCTGAGCCTCACATTAAGTGCCAGTGAGCTCTCTTCACAGAGTACAAAACAAATCCTTCTCCTGCTGAAGATCAAGGACAATTTTCAGGCCCAAAAGCACAAACAACGGTGGACTGAAGGGAGGAACAAAAAGGATGAGACCTCACAGCCTGAGGTCTGTGGTTGGACAATTGGGCCCCAATATGCAAATGGACCAAAACGTATAAAAGTATAAGACCTTGTGACCGGTCAGCCATTTTTGTGACCATTCTTAGTCCACCTTGGGTGCAGCCCTGGTCAGGCTCTTGTCTTGCCCAAGGTGGATCCGGGAGGCCTTTGAATAAATATCTACTTTATTCTCTAGCTCTGTGCAGTCTCTGTTTCAGGTCAGCCTTCTCAAGGCATCACTCAAACTTACAGGGACATCTTCACATTTTTGTATGTATAGGTTTTGGGGTGGGTTTTTTTTGCTTTTTTAAAGTCTTAAGAGCACTTCTTCAAAATGTCACAATATTTATGATCGCTAAATGAGAATACTTGAACAAAATTTCAGCCTGACACGTTACATTCCGCATAACTACCATGACCACTTAGGTATAATTTTATCTACAAATACTGGTTAACCTCATATAACACATTGACTAACAGATTATCTCCACGTAAAACATAAAACAAAATGATTGAGAAACTTAATAATGAATCTTTTCTACAAAAAACTGCATTGTTAGCTGCATTATTTCCTAGCTTTGACTCTCAAGTACTTCCTCCTCCTGGCTTAGAAGAGTTTTAAAGTACCACAACAATTACTGCATAAACAGCTGCAGCTATATGTCCATTTAACACAGTCTTTTGAAAAGTATGTATTAATACCCTAACACAAGCTTACACACACACTCACACAAACATAAGAAACAAAACAGCACTCTGATCCTCAGAAATTTAATGACATGAAATAAAGCTATTTTCAAGACGGGCAGAGTTGTAATACTGCAAAGATATGATCCATATGCTAAAAGTCTATTCAAGTACTTACTGCTCCATAAATAGAAACAGTTCTTGTCAGTGAACTGCAGCAAAAAAAAAAAAAAAGAAAGACTATATGGAAGGTTTGGTGCAGAGCAAGGGTGAATTGTTGAACTGGTCCCGGGCTTCCACTATGATTAGATTTGGGATTATTAAAGTTTGTAAGAAATAATGAAGTTAGCCTGACTAATCAAGGTCTTTTCATCTTATCCAGTCTACCAAATATCCTTTGGAAGTTCAAAAAAGCACTCTGAGAGCTGTATTTTAAAAAAGTCAAGTCTGACTGAAAAGCTCATCTGCCAAATCCTCTTTCTTCATATACACTTCTAAGGGTTAGGAGACAGAGGGAAAAAAAAAGGATGAGAGAAAAAGAGAGGGTCATTATAGCTGAAATTCAACATATTGAAGTTGGCATCATCAAAATAAAGAGCTCCTCCCATTAATCATGAAATTTAGAGTACTGGAAGATCTACCAGACCTATTTTACTGAACAGGAAAATTCAGTACCAGAATATTGTTAAATTGAGTTAGCATTATCAGTGGAAAAAATATGCTCTATTTCCTATTATTTATGAAGCACTGTTCTTTTCTTTCTTACCAATTACATTCCCTATCATTTCCAAAATATACAAACTCTTTTCAATCAACAGATTTCTTTATTACAGCGTACTGCATGCTTGTTACTGCCTCTTTTCTATATTGAACCCTTGATTGGACAAGCATTTCAAATTTAACATGGACTGTGATTGCACACATCAAACAAATTAAACCTGCCAATCTCTTTTTGGAGGATATCCTTTATATATACTATCACTGAAGAGTACCCCAAGTATATTTGCTTAGAAGAAATGGGGAAGGAGGAAATATTATTACAGCAGAGTCAGAAGACATTAATTTCCCCAAGATGTGTAACTGGCCCTGCATCCTCTTTTTCCCGTTTTCCAGTGAATTATTTTATAACAAAAAAACATACTTACTGAATTTCTCAGTGTCTGTTTTACAATCATCAGTCCGTTTTTCCTTTTGGAAAATAGCTAATCATCTTGCAAAAATGAGATGGCAGTAAGAGATGAATGACCCAGGACCCCTAAGACTGATTTTCCTTAGGTCAAGCAGTTGTAAATCCACATAAAACAATTCTTTGTAGAGTAACAGAACTAAAATGCATTGGGTTATGCAAGCCTCTTCAAAATGAGACTCAGCTTTGCAGAGCTTTTGACTCTGCAAGCAGGCAACCAGCAACAGGATGAGAGGAACAGTTTTAAGCTGCAGTAGGGGAGGTTTAGGTTGGACATTAGGAGGAATTTCTTCACAGAAAAGGTGATAAGACAGTGGAACAGGATGCCCAGGGAGGTGATGGAATCACCATCCCTGGAGATGTTTAAGAAACAACCTGACTCAGTTGTTTCACTCAGTGCTATGGTTTAGTTGGCATGGGGGTGTTTGGTCAAAGGCTGGACTTGATCCTCTTGGAGATATTTTCCAACCTTAACGATTATATGACCCCACAAAGATGAAAATACTGGAAAGCATTTGCTTGAAAGAGGCAGTTCAGAGATGCATTGGTTTAAAATCAAGGTTAAGTGGGAACAAGTCTAAAAACAGAAAAGCAAATAAACAGAAAGCCCCTGCAATATCAAAAAACCGAACTGAGCAAAGTCAAGGCAATCAAGACAAGCCACAGAATGCACAAAAACCACAGATTAAATTAGAAAAAAATTTAATTAAGATACCTGCTAGCAATGCTTGCCTAAAAGCATTCACAGTTCTTTGCATTTATTAAAGCTTAATATAAAATTCTCTTCTGCAAATGCTCATGAAACTGATATATATGCTTATCTGGAAGACACTATCAGTTTCCTGCTCTATCTGAATCATCAGGGAAACATAAAAATGACAGACTATTCATGCTGTTTTTACAGCTGCTGAGCATGAATCTTCATTCAGCAGAACAAGGTGCTACACCACTCAGCTTTGCCACTATGTTGTAGCATCATACAGGACCAGTTGCTGAATTCAGGCTTCATTTTTTTTCTCTGCAGAACGGGTTGGATGACACCTCCTCCTCAGACCCACTGCTTCTCTTGCACTACAAATTCTAGAGGCAGGAATGGTCTTAAAGATTGCCTATCTGTGGTGCACCAGACCTCTGGACAGCAGCAGAATACAAATAATAACTAGTGATGTGAAACCTGTTTTCTAAAAGAAGAGGTAAACGATATACCACATTTCCAATTTTTGTTTCCGAGATGCCCCTGCTGGCATCTGTATTTTTGATGGCATAAAATATTCCTCTTCAACTGCTAAAGATGCTTAAGTCAGAGTTGCTCTAAGTCATGTGAGGCACTTCAACAGTTTGAATATTATTTAAATCTGGGCAATGTTCATTCTCATCAAAAGCTCACAAATCTTCAAGGGTGAAAGCTCTACTCTTGTCTCTCAGACGGAGGAGAGAATACAAAGGAAGACCTGGATCTGGAAACTAAGAACTTACATCTGTAATTAGAACCAGGTATTCATCTTATTTTTGCAAAAACTGGTAAATTCAATTTTAGTAGTAATAGTGCAGGTATTTCGCACATGATAGAAGTCACACACGGGCATTTCAGACGAGACGTGCAAAAAAAAGATGAAACCAAAACCAAGATTAAAGAACGGCAAAATTTCTTAAAAAATGAAATGTAATGAAGAATCTGCTGGTCTACCTTGCTTTCACTTGATACCAACAATGTACTGAATGACTAGGTGTTGCTGTGATTATCATTAAAAAGACAAAAATCAGAACAGCGAAGATTTACTGCAAAAACGTAAAAAGATATCTACGCGTTTAGCACTGCCTCATTCAGTGAGTAACACACGGGTTTCTGCCTACCACGGGCAGTCTTGGCGCTCTCCAGCTGCACAGAGGTTGAACACCATCAGCCACACACCAACGGGGCACTCACTTCCAGAACAAGCCCACCACTCCTTATGGCACAGCCTTCTTCACCACAGGCAGTAAACCCAACCTTTAAAGAGGATAAAGCCACCCTGGATAAGGCCTAACTTGCACACTCAAAAAGTGTGGCAGGAAAACTCAGTCTGAGGGAAATTGAGATGTTAATGCAAAAAGTTTCCAATAGTCACAATTATGCCTTCAGTTAGACACCACTTTATAGACCATGAAATGGGCAGGATGCAGTAGGGCACACACCATGAATGTCATCACTGACTATATGGGTAGGAAGAACCTAAGGGTTAAGATGAATGTAAAGATCCAGTGAAGAAATAATTTGTTAGAGATCACCCTTTTAACTCAAGTTTTGCTCCAAGGCTTGGAAGATATAAACATGCTGTGCCTAGTGAAATTGTCTCCACTAATACAAATACAGCTTTTTTCGTAAGACTAAACTGTAAAGGTCTTTTGACAATACCAGGTACTATTCACAGCTGTAATGGTTTTTAGAACGCATCATTCACTACACAATCACAGGTTCAGGTGACTAAACACTCCACAATTTAGATGGTAGGAACTGAGCAGGAAAATGAACTTTGGAGCATACTCAGACAAATCTATTGCTCTGCAGATAACAGACCCCTATGTCTTCTTAGCAATGCTTTGGATTTGTGACACTGAAGAAAATATTTCTTTAATTGCAAACTTCATGTGAAGATAACAATTAGAACTTCATCCTCATAGAAAACTAGTATTGCTGAAATGAAATTCGTCTAAACAGAAGAAAATTATTGAAAACATTTAAAAATATACAAATATATAGAACCATTGAATTCAGAAACAAACACGAACTGTCTGGGCCAATGACGAAGCCTCAGAATTAGTGCTGAGAACTGGCTAATATAGTTATTTAGTTTTTAGTAAGTATTATGGCATTAGTTTGATATTGGTAACTGCTTCCCAAAATCCACATTAAGCCTCTAGAAATTCTAAGTATTCTACATAGGGATTCTCAGGTACTGTGCTTACACTATGTTAGTGAAAGTCCTATATTCAAAATTATCATTCAGACACCTGAACCAAAAATGTGAACCTAAGCTGGTCAGGAAAGACACAGAAAGGTGCATTCCATAAAGACAGTCAGCAGAGTGAGGGACACTGATGAAAGTTTTGCTCAAGGAATTTAATATACACATTTAAAATGGACATAATTCCTTTGTCCTGAGAACGCCTTTCTGACACTGAGCTGGATAAGGAAGTTCTTTTTTATGTTAAGAAATAGCTCACACTACTGTACCAGCTAGTGGCCTTTGCATTATTAACTCTGTTTCTGCAAATGATTGTGCATTCATCCAGCTCATCTTCTTGACCATTTCTTAACAAATCAGACTTTAAAATAAGAAAAACCCAAAACAAGATTGCAAAGAAGCCAGTAAACAACATCCAGATATGTCATATATGTCACTGATACAATTTATTCTGAGAACGAATTTATATGAAGCAGCTAAGTAAAGATTTTGAGTGCAACTAGACTTGAAGTCAGATGACAAAGTCTTAAGCTGTAAAATCTATGGAGACAACTCGAGGATAACCAAAAAAACCCACTGCAGACACTGAAGTTATTCAGGAGAACTGGAAACATCTTGCAACTGCTGCTGTAGGGACCACACAAAGGCTACAGCTGCTTTGTACACGTATGTAAAAACATGGATAAGGTGAACTGTCTTAGCAAACCAGTATTCTATGATAATCTCCCTTCACTTTTATTTCTTGGTCATTGGTCTCCTGGAAGAAAAAAAACTAATCATTTTGAGAGTTTAACTGTCATCCTTTAGCCACAGAAGGCACTGCAGTGTCTTTTCTTCAAAAGGTATAAAAATGTTTACTTACTCAAACTGAAAGAAAAATACTAACTAAAGCTGATTTTAAACTGTTGAGTTGGCATGAAACCGATTCTGACCAGATTATCACAGGAAACATTTGCTTTAAATCCAGCTGGCTACTGGTAAATCGAAGGGCAAGCTAACAGGGTGAGACTCCAGCCTCACCCAGTGCTGGTGCCATCCACATCCAGACTCAGGGACTGATGCCACCACTTTTCCTCAGATTAGCAGCAGCTATCTGGACACTGAGGTGTATCTACTGCTTTCCCAAATGATTTCTAGAAAGGGAAATAGTCATACACAGAATGACACAGCACTGTAAAATATTTTCAAAATTATGGAATAAGTAATGATTTTTTCTGTGCATAGATTACATTAAAAGCCTATGCAACATTTTTCAAAAATAATACAAGAATCCCTGTTGAAAGCTACTGTGTAAATACTATTCTTTTGCATTAAGCTATGCACAAACTGGAAAAATTTATTATGAATTGTGAATTTAACCACTTTGTGAACACCAAATATTCACAAATGTTAACTTCCAGGACACTTACATCTTAGCAAGTACAGGGAAATTACAGATTTATTTTCAAAGATAATGGTACGGAGAGGGATAGAGGGAGTTTGTGTAAAAAATTATTCTGTCGGTATTTCTATTGACTTTCAACTAGAAGATTCTATGCAGCTTCTCATACATTATAAGAAGGTGTCAGTTAATAAAAAGGAAGAAAAAGCTTTAAAAAGCATACTTTTTCATTGTGAACACTGCAGGAAAACACTGTAATCTGATAACCTGGCAGGAACAACTTTCTAACAATGCACCACCACATCTAGGTGCCCTGTCCCTGGCAGCATTCAAGGCCAGGCTGCATGGGGACCTGAGCAATCTGATCCAGTGGGTGACATCCCTGCCCATGCTGGGGGGTTGAAATGAAGTAATCTTTAGGGTCCCTTCCAACCCAAGCTGTTCTGTGGTTCTGTGATAATGTCTGATGTATGCTGCAGTGCCTCATTATTTCAGAATGGACACCAACTGACCAATTGCATACAAATGTTTCAATGCAGGAGCCTAAACTGACCAGTAAGCACCTGGACAGCATCAAGAACAGCAGATCAGTGAAATGGTAACAATTAGCATTTTTTTGCTCTCCGCTTTAATGTGTATGCAGCATTGTGGAGCTTGCTTTCAGAAATCAGGTATCTAACCACTAACAAATTATGCACTGATGACCTTTGGAGATGCTAAAAGTGCAGTCACAATCATGCATTTTAAAAAAATCATGCTTTTCACGATAATGGGTGAATGTACAAAATTAAATGAGGCTTGCAATATGATCAGCGTGGTTGGTTGCTTTAATACATTCTATTTGAATTTACAATCACCACAAGCCAAGAGTGACGTATCTAATTTGATCAGTTGTTCACAAAAAACACTGAAAGAGATGTAGGAACACCTATCAACAGCTGGTAACATGGCCTGCTTTCAAAAGCAATTAATCAGTTTTTACAGAACCAGAAACTCCTAAAATATTCAAAATCAATTAAAGCCAAATACTGTTAGGAGAGTGGAAACGAATTCTCCTAGTAAAAGCTATCTTACACATGAAGTTATTGCTTAAACCCACAAAAGTCAGAATATTCAAATAGAAAGGCCAGATCTCTTAATAAAATGTTTCAGTCATGTGGTCCACTAACAGCAATAACACATTGTAACTCCACTTCAAAGGTTTGACTGCTCTTCATGTTTTTCAACTGTATTTCATATTTAAGTGGTTTTTATGAGTTCTTGTTAATATTAAATATGCATACTTGGCTGCAATAGACTAAGTACACAAATTACTAGTAACTTTGTATAAAGTCTGTCATACACAAAGAATACACACTTTCAAAAGCAGAAGAATCTCCCATGTAATTAAAAATGCACAGATTCATTAGTTCCCACTCAAGAAATACTGAGAACAGTGTTGTCTTATCTATCACATCTGTTATACTTGCCATGCTCTAACTTTGTGAATTTTGGTCCTGGAGGCCCCACAGATCTCTCTGGCTGAGAAAATTTTTCTGGAAGCTACTGAAACCAGTTCTGATTAATGAGACTGCAACTAACTTAAAAATGGAGCAGCACTGTACCAGACTGCATCCATTCAGTCATTATTAGCATCTGCATGAGAGGAAATTTTTGAAGGAATTTCAAATCCAGCAGAATTATCCAAAACACAGCTTCAATTGTAACAAGAGATGACTGGTAGACAAGCCTTTTCTGAAGAATGATGATCTAGTGTATCAGCACATCAGTGCCGTTGGAAGACTTGGAATTCAATTGCCATTTACTTACTCAAATCGTTACCATCACCAATTTGAGGAAATGACTTTCCCATAATATCAGGCATAAGGACAACATAGACAAAAGTAAAACAAGACACCTGAAAGGAAATTGCTCTGTCAAAAACAGTCACTGAAACAGCAGAGATGACAACAGACTAAAGCATCTGCTGCTGGCACAGAAAATCAACTATAAACAAAAGAAAAACGCCATTTGTGATCTAGTTTTGGATGAAGCATGTGATCAAAATTAAACACCACATGAGACATTTAATCCAAAAAGGCTTTAAATATAAACAGAAAAATATATATTTAATAAACACTTGCGCAACTAATTAATCACTTTTTGTTCAAGTATTTGATAAAAGCTAGCTTTTTCCCAATTTAAGGTGTAGACTGTAGCTACATATCAACTTCATAACAGCACTTTTTTTTTGATCATGAGCTTTTCTTACACTCTCGAAGGTATGAGACATAACTCACCATCCTTTTTCACCTTCATCTATCTTCCACACAATATTTGACAGATTAGGAGGCAAAGCAGATCCCCAAAGCACCAGAAAAAAATAAAGATGAAAATGTATCTCCTTTCTATCTGAAAGGGAACCTGTTACCCTGAAACACACCCCCATTTGAAGAAATGCTGCTCACCCTTAGAGTAAATGTTTATTTGACTGTGAGGAGCAAACAAATGTATAATTCTTGGTGATATACGTAATTCCATTAAAAAATCCCACAGATCATGGCTGTTTGCATACATTTCTGGGATAGGTGCCCAACACAGGATTTTTTCCAACTGTGTGAAGAGGAATCTTTCATCATCCTCCAGAAAAACATAATTAAATTATGCAGTAGTTGCTTGCAGGGGACCCATATCTATAGGCACATCTAGAGGTAAACAGCACCTATCTGTGTATTGAAATGGAAGAAACTGCCAACATACTGTTCCTCCTGAATAAATCCATCTGCTCTACAGAAATTAAGAAAAAAAGTTTATTTTCGTTTCCTCCTTGAACTTTAAATTTCCTCTTTTTATCCTGTCAGACTAGTCCTGCTGAGAATTATGAGTTTTCTGCTCCTCAGAAAACAGCTCACTTCGTGAGTCATTGGTGCTGCAGTCACCTGATGTCCACCAGCACCACATTCTGGGACCAGGAACATCCAACCCCCTGATGGTTACAGATGTTGGTTTACAAACTCTGTAAGCCACCAGTGCAAGGGATGGGCAAGAACCATCCCAGCACACACTGAATGAGGAACATCTTTCCTCTGTCACACAACAGAGAGTGACCAGAACTGAAATGCTATTTCTTGTCATGTGCTGCACACCAGGTGCAGGGAAACACTTGCAGATATGGTCAAATAAACACATATGAAATAAACCAGGGAAAATTAAACTGTTTCTGGCAAACTTAAGTTACTAGTCCTTAATTTAATTAGACTTTATCAAACATGAAGGAATCCAAGAAATAATCAGTCACTCACATGGAAAGGCACTAAATAACTCAAATTCCACTGCTGGAGAAGCTTATACCCTCTTCAGGAAAGCAACTTGGGCCAACCTCTGAAAAGCAACCTTTTCACAAAGAAAAGGAGACTAACTACCCCCTGCCACCTTTACCTTGCAATGCTGGGGAAAAAGCAGTTGAAAAAATGAAGAATCATCACAGTTTAGCACTTGGGAACATCACCCCTGTTCTGATCCACTGTACAGTAACTTTAAGAAATGCATTACTCTGTTTTAACACATTGGCCAATGTGAAAAGAAAGTGAAAACTAAACATTTTAATTTTTTCTTAAACAATTTTTCCTGTTTCTCCCTGTGCACTCCTCCCAGTTCTTCACAAGACACTGAAGTGGATAAAAATAAGTACCTGCAGCTATTCTGATACAGTGATCAAAATTCTTTTCAAAGACCCCCACCCACACAATCTGCTAGAGTCTGTTTCCTCTGTTCTGCCCTTCTAGAGCACGAGATGAGCCTTTCTGAAACTCTGAGATCACAGGCTCAGCTGCCACTAATACATCAAGGGCACAACAAGATCGTCTATCCCACTGATGCAACCAGCTCCACTACCAGGATGCCAATACATTTGTTTTCTTCCCCTTGCCACCCCGAGGGAAGCATGTCTGCTGATCATCTCCTGTTTGTGAAGTCAGCAAACCTGAACAGGGAATACAGGAGATACGCATTCAGCAGAACAATGGACGGGAAACATGGAAGCAGGTTACTTGGGTACCACAAAATTAAGTACTTTCTGACAAAGACTGCATTAGCAGATGACAGGAGACTGAACACACAGCAAACAAAATGCTTTGTAGATTTTACTGTCCCTGATGTTGCAGATGATCTGGAAGAGAATGTGCAGAGTCCTTCAGGCAGAGATAGCCTTTGATCTCAGTGTACTAACTTGATACACTTACAAATCTCTGAGTGCCTTTTGTCTTCTGCCCTCCCTAAAGAGGGTCTACAAGTAAAATAATGGATTATCTGAGGCTGCTCTGCTATAAGGAAATGTATTTTAAAGGCCTTTCTAAAGTCAACTTTGTAAATGTATATTTTCATTTTTCATGCCTGACATTCAAGCAGAAGAAAGAAAGATTATGTGCTATGATCTGTAGAATATTAAACTCCTCCCCATGACAACTTTGTCTGGAGTTATCAAAATCCCTGTATTTACGGAATATGAAAAAGCAGAGGTTGATGGAGTTGGCTTTTAACTGCTAGAATCTTATGTGGGTAAAAAATAGCTATTAATAAAAAACAACTGTTCACCCTGAGATTGCAAATTAATTTTCAAATGACCCAATACAAGAAGTTTTGTCTCTAGATTCGTCCCTTCAAAAAATAGTAGCAGTGTAGAACTACAACCTCTGCTTGTCTACAAATAACCACAAAACTACAGCCTGCTCCTGTGGCAGACGCCAGAACTCCATTCTGAAAGTGATTTTTAACTGGCTGGTTTGCAGACCTCAGGGCTTTTCTACAGAAGTGATGGAAGTTACAGAGTTTTGGCTCCTCATAATGAGATACCTTCCCCAGAGTCTATTCAATTAGCTATGCACTCTTTAAAAATAGGTTACTCTGGGATGCAGAAATGATTTATTTCAGAACACACTTTTCTCACTTTGCTTTAGCCAACAGAGGATGTAACTGGAGAAGGATAAAGAGAACTACCTTCATGGTACTTTTTATTTTTTGGTGAAAAACCTCGAGGTGACTGGAGTGCTGTACACATCAATTTTTCACATTTGGCATCTAACATGGTAACATGTCGTTGGTACAATTTTTCCAGTAATACTGCTGTGTAGATCTGAACTAGCCACGATCCTGGACCTCCTTTGTAACAAGCAAAACAAGGACGCATTTCTCATGTATGATCCACACCAGCCTAGCACAGATGAGATCAGCTGAACCATGTCCTGGAACTGCCTAATTCTCCCCAAAATACAAAGGACCACAGCCTGATAAACTCACATACAAATGCTTGAACTTTTGAGACCTTAAAGCCAGCAGTGAAGTGCACTCCTTTGCAGAGAATATTCTCCACTCGTGATATTTGGGGTAGAATGCCTGCTTTGCTTTACCTAGACAGAAGGAGAACAGCAAAGCCCCATCTCACACAGTACTTACAGACTCAACTACCTACACAACAAGGTAAGGAGTGTGTACACAACAAGCTGATCACAAAACAGCAACAAGCACTTGCAGGAAGGCAACAGCACCGAGGGCTGCATCAGCCAGAGCATCACCAGCAGGTGCAGAGAGGTGACCCTTCTCCTTTGCTTAGCCCTGGAAAAAATATCTGGAGTGCTGAGTGCAGTATCTTTTATTAAAATTCTATTAGCTGAAAGATAAGGATGGCTTCTTACTGCCTAAAAGGCCTGTCACTGGGGTAGTTTATATTATCAATATAACTGGGATATATTGCTCTATAGAGCTTTGCTTTATAATGGAATGTTTGTTTGATCTTCAGGCATTCCTTGGGCCTCTCTTGGCTAAGCACACTCGAGGACACAAAGTACCCATGTCATTGGAAAATTTAAATTTATGTATAAGTTCAACAGTAGCTTTTTTCTTGAGTGCTGTTTGTAGTTCCCAGTTTGAAAAGAACTAAATTTTTAAAATCAAAGTATATATACCAACTTGAATTATGCTAAGAACATAGTTTATCATAATAATGGCCTTCAAAAATGCGCTATTCAACAGAAATACTGGCCTACTCCAGACACTTCAAAAATGTCAGCTTGCAAGTGTTGAAGAAACTTCCCAAGAAGGATGCACTCCATCTGTAGAAGTGCTGATTTCTGCAAAGAGAGATTTCCTCCCAAATCATATTTTATGTTCAGAGGACAGTAAAAAAACCCTTCTTTGACACATACTTTTCCAGAGTCCTCACTGTATGCATCCAGAACAAGATGATACAAAATTATATTTTCAAGCCAACCCAAGTCTAGAATTCTTTTAGAGATGACTAATGCCAGTTTAGGGCTGTTCCCACGATTGTGCAACAGTTTTCAGTTATACACACATAGAGATCTTATTTGAAAATTCCCAAATTGAGAGAAACTTCTCACAGAAAAATAAGTGTAATGAAATCCAGTTTAGGGAGCTCCTATCAGAAACACAGGACCTAATTTTAAACACACTGGATTCAAACAACCCATAAAAATAAAGGCCACATTTTGCAATGAACTATTTGACTGTCCAGCTGAACTGCAAATTAGTTTCATTTACTGTTTCCTCTACAAAATCCTTCAACATTTCTGGTCCTCAGAGCTCTCACCTGCATTTTCCATACCGGGAATTTTGGGATTGTTTTTTGTCAAATTCACTTCACACATCTTTTCTATTCTTTTATGTCTTTATTCTTATTTTGCACAAACGTTCTTTCCTCATGCAGTTCAGAACAAGCATTTCTCATTTCCTTTACAAAATACAACCTCTTTAACAAAAAATTCCACATGAACCCCTGTGGCAACCTAATAAAATGTTACCTTAGTATTAATATTTTGTTGGGCCCTTAATTACAGTACCAACACAGTGCCATGGATTTGGACAGGACAACTGGAAGTTCTTTACCAAAGACCAAATTAATCAAAGACCAAATGAATTACCCACAGCCCTTTCCTTCCCCATGAAAGAGAAGTTTACTTTATAATCCCTATGCTACAAAAAATCCTCAACAACTCAAATCCCCTCAAAGTGAAACATGATTTTTGAAGCATAATGTTGAACCACCAATATTATTTCTATAGTCATGGTACAGGCAAACAGACAAGTAACTGCAAGGCATCCTAATGTATGAATGTGTAATGTGAGGCTTTACCACATAGTATTAGGGATAAGGATTACCTTATACTGTGGTAATCTGTGGTTATATCTTACCCTTCTTTCTTTCATCCTCATGAAACTTCTGCAAAGTCTGCCTTTCACATCTATTTTTTGGTAAAGGATGGTGACCCAAGAGCAGCCAAGGGCTTTCATGACAGTGAGGCACCAGCACCTCAGTGCCTGGAAGGACATGGGTCTAAAACATGCAGCAGGTGACAATGGATGCTGATGGTAGCAGGAAACTGAAAGCTATTTCCAAAGAATCTCTGAACAGTCTTTATTAAGTAAAAAAAGTGTGAAGATGAGGGCTCCTAAAAGCCCAGCATGCCTATCACTTCTCAAGAATCTATCTAGATGATCGCATTTCCCCTTTAAAAAGCTATTAATAGAACTGGAAGAAGGAAAACCACAACACACGAAAGGGAACTTACAGGAAAGATGAACAGAGAC
Organism: Chamaea fasciata; assembly: GCF_029207755.1. Lineage (NCBI taxonomy): Eukaryota > Metazoa > Chordata > Aves > Passeriformes > Sylviidae > Chamaea > Chamaea fasciata. The sequence goes on along the minus strand of NW_027094087.1, from coordinate 103,572,349 downwards.
TATTTACAAGAGCATGTAGTGACAGGACAAGGGGAAATAGGTTCAGACTCAGAGGGCAGATTTAGATTTAGATTTTAGGAAGAAAATCTTTACTGTGAGGTTGGTGAGGCACTGACACAGGTTGCTCAGAGAAGTTGTGGATGCCTCATCCCTGGAAACGTTCAAGGCCAGGCTGAGTGGCCAGTTTGGTCTAGTAGAGGGTTCCCTGCCCATGGCAGTGAGGCTGGAGCTAGGTGATCTTCAAGGTCCCTTCCAACCCAAACCATTCTATGATTCTATGCTGGAAGAGCTGAGCAAACCCAGGATCTACATGAGTGGGAGAGTGGTTTTTGCCAGGGCAGTAGAGATGCCTGGAAATGGAGAAGTGTCAAGAGCAGCAGCCAAACACATCAGAGCTGCCCCAAAACCCACAGACACCACAGGCAAAAGTGGGTCCTGGAGGCTCAGGTTGAAACAAAGCATATTTGCTGCCCCTATGGGTCAGGGTAGCATTAGTAGTCATTTGCAGGACAGAGAACACATGTATGTATCAAAAATCTCTAGTGTTAAATGCCTTAACAGAACAAGAATTCTACTTTTTGCTATTTGGTAGAAAATACTGACGTGCTTATATGGTAATAGATTAAATACTGAAATAAAATGTATGTTTTGTCTAAATAGGAGCTCCTGACTGAATACTTCTCTTGTTCAAAATTTGCCAGAACAACACAATAAGATCAAAAGGAAGCAAACTCTTCAGATTGTATTCAAAAGTTCAAAAAGGCACGGACACTTCACTGAAATTTCTGAATTTTATCAGAGTTCCTGTTTTTTTGGAAAAACTGAAAAATATTTTTAAGTTGTGTCCAGGTCACCTTTATGGCTGCTTCCATCACTGTGGTACCTGAAACAGAGCTTAAACTGGGAAACAGCTGATAAATCTTTGTAAAACAGAAATGGAAAAAATAGAAATAGCGGTTCTGAACTTGCATCCAGACTTTCAGAAACTAAACTGTCAAATTAGAACCTCGGCTTCTTTCTCTTTTTTGTTAGACTGTGTCATGAGAAGGGTAACAAAGTTGGCAAAGGATCTGGTGCAGGACTCCTTACCAGGAGCAGCTGAGGGAGTTCGGGGTGCTAAGCCTGGAGAAAAGGAGGCTCAGGGGAGACTTCATTGCTCCCTACAAGTCCCTGAAAGGAGAGTGCAGCCAGGTGAGGACTGGCCTCTTCTCCCAGGTAAGCAGTGACAGGACAAGGGGAAATGGCCTCAAGTTGCACCAGGGGAGGTTCAGGTTGAATGTTAGGAAAATGTCTTCACTGAAAGAGTGGTTACACACTGAAATGGGATGTCCAAGGATGTGGAGGAGTCACCATCCCCAAGAGTGCTCAAAAAACACATGGTACTTGTTTCCAAATAAGAAGCTACACTTTATATCTCTTAAATTAAGTAATACTCAAAATAACTGAATGACATCACACATTATCGTGCCATTGCATTCATAATAACCAGTGTCAAACCCATTAATTCCTGTACAATACAAAATTTAAAGTATGAAATATTCCACATCATGTTCCTGGTTACTGTAGTTTACCATTACTCTTCAAAACCTTGGCAGTTAATGCTCTTTCTAAGTATGTTAACTATATTGGTTTTGGTCACCCACCACTATTTTTCATTAAGTATGTCTTAAACTACAGGCTCAGCTCTATTAAAAAAAAAAAAAAAAAAGAAAGTCCCTTTAATGCTTTTTTGCCCTCTGCCATGGCTAGGTAACAGAATCTCAGATTAATTAATATTAATCTGACAAATGTGCTTTTGTTAGTCTATGGAACATATATCGTCACATAAGAGATATAAAACAATACCATAACTAGCTAAATATTTTAATTCCAAGTCTGTAAAATTCTATTAATGTCAAATATTGTTTGTTTTTATAACAGAAATAAACTAACTTAGGCTGTCACTCACTTCTTTTTATTCATTTTTTGTTTTGTCTTACTGCATGCATCTCTCACAAAGTGAAGAATGTCTATTTAAAGATAAGTGGAAATACTACAGTACGTAACGTTTTCATGTCAAAACAATTACATTATTATATTCTGAGTTAAATAATATAAGATAGGAAAACATTTCGATATGCATTTAACAGTTGTAATCCTTGCAGGATCAAATCAACTTCTTCCAAAACTATTTATGCCTGATAAAAACAAAGAGCTCCCAAACCTGATCAGCTGTCCCTTGTACCCATCTTGGTCCCCTCCCAGAAGAGAGACAAGCCAAGACAGAAGAACATCCTTCTGTAATTTTTTTTTTTAAAGCTGAACCACGTTTTGGCCTGTCACAGATGACTAATCTGTTCTCAAGAGCCAATCACATTAGATTGAAACAAGAAATTTGGTAGTTGGGATTGTTAGAATGAGATCAACCTCAAAATAACTATAAAGGTTACGGAACAAGTGTGGCTTTGCTTAGAGAGAAACTTGAAAACTGCAAGTGGAGGCTCTGCCCAGGAGGCAAAGAGGTATTTGTTTTCTGGAATATGTACTCCAAACACTGTCCTGTGCATTCCTTATTTTCAAGGCAGCGACATCCATGGCTTCAAGTGCTCAACTGCCCCTGCTTCTCCAGAAATAAATCAATTGCATCAGTTAATACCACAATTTTCTGATGTAGAGATGGCAAAAATGTAATACTCCTTTACAGAAGGCAGTATTTTTTATTTTAAATAAAATTTAAGCTGCATTTAGACACTTCTTTGTCTTGTGCTACATTTTTGTACATATATCATGCACCATTTTTTGTCCCCTATGGAATAAAAGAAAAATTTTCCATTATGCTATTCTCTACATGGCTTACTAGTCCCTAATAAAAAGATTATCTCCATCCATTTCGTAGAGAAGAGAGCATAACTATATTTTCATAATGTATTTGATAGAAATCCTTTGTTTGTTGAGGATACAGAAAGATATTTCAAAAGAAATGTCTCCTGTGTGGTTATTATACGTCAGTGAGTATAATAATTAACATAATTTTATTTGCAGCAATAATTTAAATCTTGGAGATTAAATAAGGCTCCTGCTTTCACAAATAATGACTCCATGTGTTTCTTTTAATGGTCAGTATAATTTAAACAGGTTTGGAGACAATTTCTCTTTAGGACTCATATACTTAGGAGATGTGAGTTGAGGTAATTACATTTAACATCAAGAAAATGACATATACACATCAACTGCAAACCCAGGCCAAGTTTGGGGGCTAAGAATAGCTTTTGGCAAGTATTCAATAAAACAGTTGCCTTATGTAACAAGCACAGAAAAATTACACTCTGATACATGTGCAATGCCCTATTAAGTCTTGAGGTGTTCCAAAGAAATTTCAGTGCCCCCCTTTCTTCATGTTTCTTTTTCACCATTTCCCTTCTGACATAGATTAAAATTCTCTTTTTATTAATATCAAAACTAGTGATCGCTTTTTAAAAATTATCCCTTTCATATTAATTCTGCTTTCTCTTACTGAAATTATATTTCTTCCAGGTGATTTTAATACTGTGACATAGTAAATAAATGCTTGCTGTCATAATGCATGTGAGATAAAGCTTTGTATCTCTGATGCCATTTTGATACATCACAGTGTTACAGAATGAAAAAAGACCACTAAATCTGACACTTTACAGTACTCTTTTCATTCAAACTGCTAAAAGTAGCACATGATTTATTTAACATATAGAAAATACAGTTACTATCTTCTTTTAATACAACACCAGGACACAAGGACCATTGATTGTCCTGAACATTAATTCTACTCTTCTATAACATGCAGTAAACTATTTTTTGTTTCAAACTGCATGATTAGACAAATTTATAATCAAGAATGTGCAATAGTAAGTAATAAAACAACATAGAGATGTAAGTGCATATCAGTACATGAAAACAATATTTTCAAAAGCAGTTTTATGCAATAAAAGAAATCTTTGGACCATGAGAAATCAGTTGCATTCCCTTTATTTTTTTTGTGGAGTCAAGCTTTCACTCCACATTTGCATGGCCATAAATAAACTTTCTCAAATATCTTTATACCTGACACCAAACACCTGAACCAGACTCCCTCAACTACACCAACAATGTCACAAAGGTGTTCACTCAAACCATGCAACTTTCTGGATGTTCAGCAACAGAGTCTTTAAATTTAAAGACATGAGGTATCAGTGGTACCAAAAATTAAGAGGCTCTAAATCTGCAGGCAACACAGTTGAGTTCTCCAACCTCATATCAAGGCAAGTCATAATTAAAGACCTGGAAGGCCTTCCAGAACCGTGTCAAACTGTACTGCCCATGAGGAAGGGGAAAAAAGAGTGCTGGTGCGAAGTACAACACTGCACACCATCTTCAGTAGGTCACTGGTCTTTTAAATAATCTCTAGTGAACAAATAAGATTTCAGAAAGTTTTTAGTAGATAATTACACTTCCTGATTTTGTAATTAGTGGAACTACATGTAATTACATAATAATTATGACGGTAATTACGTAATTAAGATGTATAATTATGTAGTAAAAAACATTATGGAAATAAAAGCCATCAACTGTATAAGCACAATACATTTTTAAAAATAAATTCTGTATCATCTGTTTAAAGCTACCATTTTCCTCAAAATATCAAAGTGATTATAAGCCATCACTGGCAAGTTCTAAAATACATTTCTTATGAGACTTAAAAATCATACAGATAATTGTATCTTTTTAAAAATCTCTTTAAGCCTTAGCTTTACATTATCTTTCTGATGTCTAGGCAGACACATACTGAATGCACTTTACAGAGTTAAATTGTTTACGTTTTTATTTCCAATTTCTACTAAATTTTTTTTTTTAGAAGTTGCACTGATGTCAGAATTCTGATATCTAAAATACAGGAATTTATAACTTTTTTTTTAGTACCACCAGATCCATCAAACTTTTGGGTCTCCTAAAAGGAAAAACATGCTAGTCTTGCACTTTCCTCTTCAGAAAAGAGTAAACTGCTGTGAGAAGGTGGAGTCACTAAAATGCCATCGTTTCTGACTTGCAGTGAACAACAGCAGAACTGACCCAAATCAAATAAAAAAAAAAAACAAACAACCCAACTTCACTAAGGAGATGAAACCAGAAAGACAAAGGTCTCTATAATAAAAGTGTCAGTGTCTCACTCAGAAAAGAAACAGTGAAAAAAATCAGTTTTAGAAATACTTTCTGTTTAGAGAAACTCACAAGAGAACTGATAAAGGGGGAGACAGATGACACCAGAGAGATGATGTAGACAGACGACACCAGAGAGATGATGTCATTGCATGGATTAGAGATAACAAGTTGACCTGCACCTATCCATACTTCAGTAGGAAAAAAATCCTGTAGTGCAAATGAGAAGATATTTCTGTTCACTTTTTTTCCACATACAAAAAAACCCCACGGTCAAATAACCATTCCAATTTACGAGAAGTCAGAAATTAGCTATGCCACTACTTCATCCCATCTGCAACATCAATGCAAGGAAAAAAAAGGAAAAAAGGTCTTCATTAATCAAAACCCCCTTTTAGTGGTCTGAGCCACAGTAAATGCACTCCTCTCATGCCACAGATTTTCCACATTGTAGACATATTATAACTGTTTTTACTCATTATTTCTATTTATTTCCCTCACAAGTAGAGAAAACAACTCCAAGAGAGGCGTACCAACCCATTCTATTTTGTGCTCAGAGAACTGGTTATAGAATAGTGTTAATGTGGTTAATTTAGATTTTTTAGGTTTATTAAAAAGACTACATGAACAGAAACAGAATGGAGGAAACATTACACTTAAGATATTAAAAATGTCCAATACCAATAAAAAAAGGCATGATCATTAGGGGAGGATAGCCTAAGATTTAAAGATGATCTAATGCCCATATATTACATCAAAAGGCTCAAAACCCTATTGCAAATAATTTTCTGTAGGTTTTGCTTTAAAAAAGTTAGATTTAAAAATACTCACAAAATAGTGACTCAAATTTTTAAAAAAAGTTCACAAGTCTTTCTCTTCAAAACAACACATTAAGGAAAAATGAACAAGTGCTTTTGAAGAAAGACTCAGATTAAATTCTTGAAAATTATTATTTTACAGTCTCTTCAAAACAACATGATTGGAAGACAAAGTACTTGACAGCAAATGTGCAGAGAAGCTTTTGTTTGCTTGGATGTGGAGATCACTACAAGTGAACTGAAGTCTTAGTGATGGTGCCTGGAGATGTGATGCCATCAGAAATGTTTTCTTTATTGAACTGTTCCTTCTGAGAAGAGACAGGCCAGGTTTCAGCTGCTGCCATCTTACAAATAAATGCACACACACAGATACACCTAGATAATTCATACAATCTCTCCTTATCGTCCACTGTAATGCACATATAGAAAACTGTACCTCCTTTCTTAACTACTGCAACAAGTACTTTGCTGTAGTCTTCTGTCTGTATATTGAGAAAAATGTGGCAAATTGTTCTGATTTACAAAAAGCCTTCCATTAAAAAAGAATCACTTCAATCTGCTACTTGACACACCAAGTTATGATCACACTGAGGAAAAACACTCACCACTGAACTGACAGGATTCACACAAATATTCAGAGCTGATTTTTTTTACATCTAGGTCTAACAGCCCGGAAGAGTTTCTTTTTCCCAACATAATTTTTCAGTTTATTCATCCATAAAGTAACTAGGGATTTTTGATGTTTGCATGGAAGGGGGGAGTGAGGTGCACACAAAAAGCTGTAATAAAAACACGAAAACATCCTTTGAATATGCATTTGGTTTTACAGAACCACAGCCTGTAAATATATGATCAAAACAATTACATTCTATTTCCACAAAGTGGGATATATTTCAAAGATGTAGGTTTCCCTACTACACAGGAATATTTAACTGCTTTTCCCAAAGTTATATTCCTCCCATCCTCATTTTCTTCTGCTTATACATTAAGAGGATATGCTGAGACTTTAAGAATCAAATCTCCACAGGTTGTTGACTATATTCTGGGAAAGAATCCACCACAGCAGGTTTGCAATTTCTGTCTCGGAAATAGTTAAATGTCTTGCAAACCACATTTGTGACCTTCCCTCTCAGAGAAATGGGACAGTCGAAGGGCACTGGCTTCCAGCCCCTTTCTACAGTATGGAACAAAAAAGAATTCCTATGATCAGGATCCTATTTCTCCAAAAGGATCTCAGCACTGTAAACAGCCTCAGTGATACTAATGTGTTGTGGATAAGTAGATTGCAGCATCCTTATCTTCTAATTTGATGTCAGATGACATCAGGGGACACTAAACTGGAGACATCTGTGCAAGGCACAGTAGTTGCAGTGACTTTATGGGGGCTCCATTTCTCTTCACTTTCAGAGGTTTTCATTTTACTGTAGTAGAAGCAAAATGAAAACAGTAATATTTTTGAACATTTAACAATACCAACGTTTGAATGGAATAATGAGATAAAGATTACTATGCTCTATTTTGATCTGATGACATAAAAATACATTGGTTTCCATTCTGAAGTTAAGGCACACAGAGTAAGCACATGCCTGTATTTGAGCCTCAAATGCCCAAAATCACTGACAGTTGGCCTTTCCTTTTCCATCTTTATGAAGAGAGGATGCTACTACTTTGCTACTCCTGCTGCTCTTTACTGCTCTGCCTGCTCACCTAAGTAGCAATGTCTGATTAAACCCACAGCCCAGCTTCAAAAAACTGTCAGAAAGTGCGGAATATTTTCAGCATATTTGCTGAGTATGTTGCTACTCACAGTAGAGCATTTTTCCCCATTTCAGATTAAAAAAATAATTGAGAATGAACAGCCCTTCTAGTATTACTAGTATTCTAGTATTACTTAAATAAGAGGTTTGGGCATAGCAATATTAAAAATTAAATTGGTTCTTAACCTAATACTAACTGTGCAACAGTTCCTAACTTAGAAAGCCCAGAATTTTCAGAATTTCACTTTATGTAGTATGACAACCAAGAACCTTGCACTGTATCACAATGTTAACCTATTAAATTGTATCATCATAACAGACCTTAAACCTTGAGATAAAAGGAAACATCGGTTTGCAGGACAAATGCTAGTATTAATAATGGGACAAAAGACCAGTAACTATAGCATCCAAATATTCCTGGGTGGTAAAATTGATAGCTAACTTTACCAGTCACTGAAACAAGAAAACATCACATAGACCGGTCAGCTTATTCTTGATTCTTACAGGAAAAAGATGGAACAATAACTATCTAATGATTACAGTAGATCTCAAATAAAACACGAGTGAACAATGTTGAAATCACCACACTGGTATAAATAAGAAGAAGAGTAGTCTGCAAAAAATATTAATCCTTTTGCTGTATTCCTCTGTGGTAGGCCCGACCTACTGAAGGACTATAAAAAATGGAAAAAACAAAAAACAAAAAACAAAAAAAAAAAACAAAAAAAAAACAAAACAAAACAAATATAACCCCAACAACCAAACACACAGAGAAGTGGAAAACTCTCCTGCCGTTCCTCCATGAAACAGGTTAGTAGTTGAAAGAGACAGAATACAGCATGGCATGTTTTAAATACTCAAAACTCTCTAAGAGAACAGTGTATTACCCACTGTGCACAGAATAAGCTTCAAAAAGCAAAATTCACTTCAGATATCAAGATCAGCTCTCTACAATAAGTACAGTGAGAACACCAAACACCACAAGAAACTGCCTGAACAAGTTGCTAAGCTGTAGAACCTGCATCGCCAGAGGATTTTTAAATTTAGCCCATCTGTAAAATTAGGCTGCGTATTGATCCTCTAGCAGGGAAAGGAAGCAGCTTGGATATCTTTTTGAACTCCCACTGATTTCACAATTATTATTTTAGATTCCATTTCAATAAATAGTATGGGCCTTCAGTATAAATAGCTGAACAAACAAAACCTGCTCTGTAATTAAGATTCTGTATTTTGAAGAGGCAAGAACAGAAAATGCAAGTGAACTAGTAGCGAGATCTCAAGGTTCTGAATGAGACAAGACATGAATTCTGTCAAACTACAGTAGAAAACAGTATCCTCAATCTCTAGCCATCAAACTTTTTTTTTTTTTTTACTGAAGAACATTCCAAGACAAAAAAAAAAACTAAAGCTGCTAATAGGAATAAACAGAATCTACAAAAAAGAACTGGTGTTTAAAATTCAGGAAAAATGGCAATAAGAGGTAGAAACAACAAAAGTCTATGCAATTTGGGCTTCAAGAAACAGTGACCCAAAACAAAGCAAAAAAAATTTCCCCAAATCAAAATCAAAACAACAGTCAAGCAGTGGTTTAGTCACATAAAAAGAGGAGACTGAAAATACCAGTAACATACAAACCCTACACTTAAATTTTGCCACCATTTTTGATAAAGGCACTGATCACAGCTCAAAGACAAAATGGCTTGTGAATGATGGCATGGAAACAAAATCTTTTTTGTTACAAGGGAGAATAAACACTAGCTTCATGTTATAAATGGGAGTTCACTAGATTTCCATTTCAGAGCTACAAAAAAAAAAAAGTTCCACGAAAATTATTTAATCCTACACAGTTTAACATGAAGTGTATCACATCAGTAAAATATGTTACTAGAAGACAGAGGACACTGGTATCTATAAAATAAAACGGTGGCACAAATAGCCAAGGATAATTACTGTCAAATTCTGCATATACTGTAGAAAGATATCTTCCTCGCAAAAGAGACCTGAAAAATGGGACAGAATTATACACAGGTTTACCATACCCACATAGCCAATTGCTTTGAAGAGAAACAATTGTCAAAGGAAAATGAAGAGATTTAATTTATCTCGCCTTGACTCCTGCTGCAACACCAAGACTGAAATCACTGGCTCGCTGAAGAAGATAATAGAATAATTTTCAAACAGCTATGAAAAAGAGAAAAATACACCATGCTGAAAGGTTAACTGTCCAAGAGAAAAAAGTCCTACTGAAATTCTTACAATTCCTTAAGAATTACTCTGAAAACTAATTTTATTGAACTTAACGGTCAGGGTCCAAGAAATATTTTCCCATTAAAGCAGAAGGTGGTAAATTATGTGAATTCAGAAGCCACCACACTATTTTTCAGAGAGAATTTATTAACCTTGAAGTCTAATATTACAAATGAGATTAAGAAGTCAAAAATTAATGAAACCAGGAAAATTAAGTAAAACAAGTGGCATGAACCTGAGATATGAATAAACCCATGATTCTGAAATGACAGGAGGAAAAGAAACCCTCTGAAACCTCAGGATTTCAATCATTACTTCACTACAAGCTAATGATATGAACAGCTATGAACAGGACGTAGGTGGCTCAAGCAAACACCAGAAGATGTAATTCCAGCACACACACAGACCCGGTGTACAAGACACTGGAGAGACACTATCTAAAATACAACATCATTTCCAGTTTTTCATACTCCAAAGATTAATTCGACCTAGAAAAGACTGCACACAAAGGTGCTAAGAGGAAGAAGCATATAGTAGAGACCAATTCTTCTTAAAGAAAGCTAAGAGTGTCTTGCCTTAGCTGCAAAACAAAACAAAGATGTCATCACTGTTTCCAAAAGCATAACAGAGAACATGAGTGAAGTAAAACAAATAAACAGTTGGTGAATGGCCATAAAATAGCCACAAACAAGTTAGAACATAAAAATTATAGTGAATTTTTAGTCATCACAGATCAATAGGCTGAAACACAATTTGGAACTGCAGCAAAAGGAGAACCACCACTCACAGATTTCCAACTGAAATTCCAGAAACTTGCAGTCCTGAAAAATGCAGTGGAATGCTGTAACAGGGCACTGGATGTGATCACCCACGAAGTGTTTTCTACTCTTATGCCCTTACACTAGGTGCAAGATCTACACACAGCTACTGGTTTCAGCCAGTAGCATCCAGCCCATAACATTATTTCAGTACATCTCTAGCGATGTATTAGACTGACATGGCTACGCGCTGTGATTTCTTTGGATATACAAAGCCAGTGTGAAATGGAAGCATCAGAGTGAGCTCACTGCCTTAGAGTGACTGGGAGAGAAAATGAGAACCTCTGCAAAAAGAAACGTAAGTACTACAACCCAAAAGCAGCCTGTTTGCTTAATTGAGCAGTTTTTATCCAAGAGGTTACACTATTTTCATTTCCTTACGTGGCTTATCAAAATAACATTCAGAAAGACTGAGTTTTATTTAGTCTTTTATCACCACCCAGTAACTCAACTGCAGATGCAGGGCAGGGGTGGGGATGATTTTGGCAGCAGAGCAGCCATCAGAACACAGACAGTCCCAACGGCAGCACCTTTTCCTCAGAGTCAGAGGACACAGCCAAGTGTTCTCTGTGGACAACATGCTTCAGTGGTGGGACCCAAACATGTCTTTTTTCAGAATTCCAAGCATTAGCACACTCTGAGAAATATTCTTCTGCCAGCTTGAAAATCACTTAGCTGCACAAAACCCATTGATCTGTTACAGCTTAGAAAATGTTTGAGTTCAGAAATGTTATGGTAATTGGGAGAGGACAAAAAAAATATCTTTCTAAGATCAGGTTACTTTTTATCAGGTTAATCTATCTTTTACTTAAGAGAGGTTTACAGACAATTAGCATTACTGCTTTTCTTGTGCCCTTATTTTTCCCTATGAAAAGAAGTGTCTCTCTTTAATACTAACAGTTGAATGTAAGTTTTAAATATGTACATATTTTAATTAATCTATTTACTGAAACTAACATGACCTTCAAGCAAAGAGATTTCTCTAAGGGTGTAACATGCAAGAAAAGCACATTTTCCAAAACACAGTGAGTTCAAAAGAAGAAAGGGAGCATCTAACATATGTTCTTAAAGTGGTGAACTCTGACTGAACACATTCCCCTTTGCAGGGGATTCTTAAATTCATATTTTCTTCTATTTTCTGTTTTAGATTACAGCCTCATAGTTCAGATTTGAAAAGTACAGTAGGTCTACTGTCTAGCCTGCAAATTGCTACTAAACCACAGTTAATTAATTAAAAATTTTAACATACCTTTTTCCTCCTCAGTAACCACTTTATCAATCGCATAGTCCACATCAAAAATGTATCGGTAGAAGCAGAGCTGAGTGTACAGGGCCTTATCAGAATACTGGAATGAAAGAAGACAGCAGTTAAAAACCCAACTCAAAAGTGTGTATCTTGCACCCATTTCTACGTCCAGTATTAAAAAGGGATTATTTCTATTTGGTTTTCTTCCAACAGTTTACATGTTCTATTCATGGCAGCTTTTGGAATTATTATTAGTATTATGCTACAAAGTGTCCTTACTACCCCTCTACACTTTTCCTCACAATTTACACCAAGCACTTATATCGATCAACTAAATTTATAAATTCTTACATCTTAATTCTTACAGAAATTTAAAATGCATTTATCTGTTCTTACAGTACACGTGTATCACAATGATGCTTTAGCAGGAAAATGAAAGCCATGAGAACGACGAGACAAAGGAATAATTTTGGTGCTTTAGTATATCGTACAATACAATGAACTAAGAAAAAATAATTAATGTCTATTTTTTTTATGAATACAGGTGTTTGTCTGTATTCTCCTCCTCCCACCCCAACTGTGGTTCCATAATTTGGGAATGTGCCATCCAAATAAGAATAAGTACATAAACACCTTTACAGCTACATCGTCACCTTGCTCTACACATCTGTGAAGGCTACTGCATGTTAGCAATCACACATATAGCTCAAAAATCTGCAGATGTGTACCTGTGGAACATGATCCTCAATTAAATGGTCTGAAGGCCATTTATGTCAAGCTTTGGTGCTATTCCTCTGGTTCTGAAGTGCACACCTGGATGCTCTCCTATCACTGCCACTGTTCTGTGCTCAAGAAATTGCTTGAATAGACATTACATCCATCTGGACCACACTACAACTAAAACCCTTCAAGTTCATCTCCTGCATTTTTGTTCCATGCACCAACACTCCCCTCCCTACTGTTTAAGATACTGGATTTTAGATATTCGCCAACAATGATTTGAAGAGTTGCTCATTACAAAGAATAAAATTATTTTAACAGCATCAAATTTGGAAGTAGTGTCCATTTTAATATATTTAGTGCAGAGCTAGACATATACAAACCCTCAAAGGTTTTCTTGATGAGCTATAAAACAAAGGACATGGTTAGACCAATGGAAAACTACCATGCAGCATACCACTAAGAATGATCCTAAAAATGCAGTGGAAGAGCAACTGGTAAACTATTTCTGCTTAAGAGAATTCTACTTTAACTTAGGTTTTCAGTGTTCTGCCCAATCAAGCCAAGTTTTGCTACTACATTCAGCTAATTTTACACTTCTATTGACATGCAATAAGTATCTATAACTATTAAGCAACTCATGTTGAGACATCTGACAACTATTACTACTGCTTAGTTATTTTTTATATATTTCAACAGTATTTTTTCCACTTCATGTGAACCTATTTTAAAAAAAGACACACAGAAGCATATTTTATTCCTTATTAGCTATTCTACGATATGCATCATCATTATACTATTATACACCAGTTATTTTTAGTAAATCCTGATTACTGCTTCCTGAAGAAGAAAAAAGGAGGACGACAGCGATTAAGTTATTTGTTTAGTTTTTTAGATTCAGCTGTAATTGCTGGTACACATCTCCCTGACTGCACACATGAAGCAGGTTGAATAGAACACTGAAATTACCTCCTTCATAATAGTTTGTTTTGATAATGTATTGTGTGTCGAGATGATGAGAAACAGTTGCTGTCAATTTGATTAGCCATTATATTTTTATGTTAATTGCCATTATTGGGTCCATTCTGTTTAGTGTCACCATAGAAGCCATACAATGTTAGCATAAATAACAAATTGGAGTAAATTAGGAAGATATATTTTTGCCAATTCATTTTAATTGCCCCTCAGTCCTTCCGTCGGTTAACGCAGCTGTTGACCCATAATAAGCGCTAGGTCAATATAGCTGCTTGTCAATTCAGAAATGCAAAGTGCTGTGTTGCTGGTAATGGATATACAACAACCTTTGCCAGCCAACTGAAGCAAACGAATGACAACTCACATGAAAGAATAAAGCATCAGCTATGGAGTTTAGTGACCTGATATTAGTTGGCAGGCTAATTGAAAGTCACTGCTTAAATGGATAAAGAAAGTACAAAAATCAGTATGTAAAAATGTATACATGCACACATAGGCAGATATATATACACACCCAAGTTTTTTTATCGATAATGTCCTAATATCTCCTTCCCTTTAGCTTCTTCTATCTTACACTTAGTAACTGGAAGAAAACAAAACTTTTCAAGATTTTCATGCAATTAAGTATTAATATCATGGCATATTTATGAATACAGGGACAAGGCACCTTAAATTTGAAAGGACTTTTAAGAATTACTTATACCACCACTTCTTACATTTCCTTAATTTCTGACAACCTGTAGGTTTAAGAAAGGGGAAAAAATCCTAACATCTAAAACTTTAAACCCAAATAATTTTTAATTTTAATGGCCATTTTTTGCTGTAAAGGAAACCCAACACCCCAGTATTACAGGAAGAACTGGAGCTAAATCTGTATCATCATTTATGCATTCTTTCTTCCCATGAAAGATTGGATGGCAAGCGCATGAAAATAAAACTCTATTTTGAAGTCTTTATTTACTCCATGATGTTTGATTTCTTCATTCCATTAAGAACTAACTTCCGCAGGTAAGTCTGCTTCTTTCAGACCTTCCACTCATGGAAAGAACATATTGTTCTTTTCATGCAACCAAACCATTTTTTTAAAATTGCATTTAAAACTACAATCAACAGATGAAGGAACAAAATGTATATAGTTTTCATTCACAGTTAACTCACTTCTTTTGACAAAAAAATTAGGCTTCTAATACAAAAATAACAGATGTATTAAAAATAAACCATTGTATTTAGCCAACAAAATATTAATTTAAATCTAGGTTTGAAATGGTTGTAGAACTGTTTCCAGTAGCATCATGAGGCCAACTGCAAATCTCCAACTGCCTTCCCAGGAAGAATTTAAGATTACACAAGATTACACAGCAGGAAACCAATGGTGTCTGTTGAATTACGGACACTGGAAAAGCAAATTTTCCCATGACTAAGCATAAAGCACTCAGTCATGAAAAGAAAATTATCTTGCTCAGCTACCACACACACCAATGTCCACCAGGGCATAGACAAGGAAAGGACACTTCCCAGGAGCTCCTGAAGGACAGCGGTGCCTCCATACAAGGCCAAGTCCACCCTGCTCCAAGACAATGTCTGGCTCAGCATTTGCCTTGTCCCTGCAGCTGCTGGTGCTTGAACAAGGCACTGGACTGAAGGGTAGCATCATCTCTTCTGTCTCACAAATGCCTAAAAATTTAGCCCTGGAACAAGGTCCCCTTGCACACTCACTCCAGCCATACCAGACTCAGTCCATCACAGCGTAGTCAAGGAGTAAGGATTTTTCTAGAGAAAAGCGACCCTTCTGTAACAAGATGTGAGAACTGAAACTGGTTTTCTTAATCTGGAAAGAGAGAGTAAAAAAATAGCCAGCATCCACCTTTCCTCCCCTTTTTTAGAAATGCAAAAGCTCAGCTTCCACGAAGTAAGGGGCCCTGGAAAGTCTTAACCACTGGCAGCCATCTCCCTACCCTAAACACAGCGCCTGAGGAGAAATCAAGATGTACAATCTCTCACCAGCTTTTTCACTATTTAAGTTTGGTGGCAGCTGCATTAATGTGTTGAAATTAGAAGGCTTCTCCCTCAATGCTGGTTAGTCTAAATTACATTCCAAGGAACTTCAGCTGGGATGCCTCACTGTCCTTCCTTGCATTGAGAGGGCACTCAAGTGGGAAACACACCAGCCTTTAAAACCCATTCAGTACTGAAGGGCAGTACAGCAACGTAGAGAAATGAGGTAAGAAAGGAAATCAGGTAAGGGAAGAAATCAGAAAAAGAAAGAGGGAAAGTTCAAGTTTTAAAACTTCAAGTTTTTTCTGCATCCTCACTTTTTCTGCCCTTTTGCTTCCTTCTGTACCTGACTCTCTCCCATTTCTTCAAGCCCTCTCCATGGTGTATTCTTTGTTTACTGTTGTGCCACCTATGGTTTTAAGGATGATAAAGGCAAATGGAAATTAAATAAAATCCACCAAAAAATCACCCATTTAGTTTGCTAACTCTAATAGACTGCTTTGCAAAGAGATAATTTCCACAGGCTACAGAAGTTATTTGTATTACTTCAATTAATTATAATACAAAACAGTGGCACCACTTCATTAATCAGCTGCTTGAGAGAGTTACTTTTGTGAAAAGCCTTTTCAATAATTTTGATTAAAAAGAATAGTGGCTCTTACTACTGTGATATGATTCAGTATGTCCATCAAACAAATCCTTAATATTTTAAAAACAGGAAAGAAATAAAAGGAAACAGAAAAGAAGTCTCTTGGCAGAAAAATGCATCTTAGGGACTCTTTCAAGGCTCAGATGTAATGGAGCAAAGCGTACAGGAAATACTTCAGTGCTTTGAGAGGCATTTCCTCCCCTCCCCCCTTTAGAAAGATGCAGTAATTAAAACCTAATTATTATCTTCATTTTAAACAAAACCTAAAGTGAATACCAATTAATAACAACATACTAATGAGCATCTGCTGTGATGAAATTGAATATGAATGTGCTGCAAATTTCGGGTAATTTATTTTTTCGGGGAAGTGCCACTGGTCTCAATCTACTGCTGGAAGATTGTATAGACTGTACACTAATCTTCCATCATGTCCCTTATGTGCAGCAATTTTGTTTTTTCAAAAAAAAGGACATACTTCCTCTTTATACATCCAAATGTTATCCATGCTACAATGATTTTAAGGCAATAAACTAGTGTGTCATGTTTTACACACCTCAAATGTTTTTTTAACAAGCCCAGGGCAGTTGCATCGCACACAACCCCGATTCACCAGCAGATTCTGAAGGTAGACACTCCGGCATGACAAGAGCTCACAAGGTGTGAATTCATGTTACACTAAACACTCAGTGTGTGTGCTCCTGGCCTCATGCTGATATATACTGAAGTCTGGTCTTCTTGTGCAACACAAAGCCTGGTGAAAACACAGTGCTGGTCTATGTCAAATAGGCTGAAATAAAGTGCACACCACTTCCACTCAATTCCATTAAAAACGAGACCTTTGGTCACCATCTTTCCTGACAGAAGCCTTGGAAATAGAGAGGGGTTGTGTGCATGTGGTTTCCTTCTTAACCCTCCAAACTGTCCACCTGTACAATCAGTTTTGGGTTTTTTAAGTGATTTTGACTCACTGAGTCCATTAAAGCAGTAAAAGAAAACTGAAACGGGCATAGTAGGATTTAGATGTGATGAAATTTCCCCCAGCACTTATGCTAACATGGACTGTATGACAAAAGTAGAGATCCCTACATGTACATGCAGGAATCAATGAAAAGGAAAAAAAGCCAAATAGAAGACTGGACACTCTTGCACATTATGAGATTTTTTTTTCCATTAAGTAATTGAAATGAAAAGAGCTTTTCCTGTCCTGTCTAGCAATTAATGAGAACATTAAAAACCCTGCTCCTCTTCCTTGAAGATATGTTGCTTTTTAAACAAAAAGACTAAGTGTCATCTATGCCATCTATCCCATCCTTATTTCAATGGGATGCAACCCTCTCTCCTGATCCTGGTCTTTTGTGTGCACTACAGCTCATCTGAACATGAAGTAGACCACACTGAACTCACTAATCCAGCCAAAATTACTCACCTCTCTTCTAATCTGGCAGAAAACTAACAACCCAAATTCCACTGCCCCCCTGAGTGGTCAACAGCTGGCACAAGGTGAAACAGAAAACTGCATGGTAGTTGATGCAATAAGACAAAATAGCTGCTGCTATTAAGGGAAGACAGGATGTTTCCTGCTTTTAGTTTTGGGCTTGAGTTCTGCCTTGCACCCAGCACTCAAACTCATCTGAGCAGCACAGTTATCACACCTGGAAGTGAAACACAAGTCTTAAGTAAGAATCCCTCTTTTTCTGATGTGTGGGAACCACTTGCCTCGAATACCTCCAGTATACACTTTTCACTGCAAGCGTTCTTCACTTGGAAATTTTCAGCATCAGTATGTTTATGACTAATTTTTGATATTACTAATATTTAATACAATTATACATAAGACAAGCACATAAAACGTGTGACTGAGTCTTTAACAAGACCAGACACTATGTGCTCTGAGTTATCTTTTTTGGTAAGAAAATTATAACAGCAATTAATGACTAACAGCAATGACTAATTGTTGGATGAAACTCTGGGCAGCCTGGTTTAGTGAAAGGCATCCTTACCTAAGGCAGAGGGGTTGACACTGGATGATCTTTCTGGATGTTGTTTTAAAGGCTCTGAACACACACAAAACACATACAGTGGCCAACCACTGCCTTACACCTGTAATCTCAAGTTTCTGGTCAAAGGATACTTGTCATTGTTAATGACAGTTCAATAGGAGAAAAAGATACAATTGGGTTTATCAAATAATTAAAGGCTCTGCATTCTAAATCAGATGAACAAAATATATTTGTAAAAATTAACTTCATCTGTAATCTGCCTCACAGATCTGGAGAGCCTCTAGAATATTCATGTTCTCCCTCTGAAAGCACTGTCATTGCATAACTGAGGGATCTGCAGACTAATCAGTCTGAATATCCATCCTACACTGATGTACTTTCTGATAGAGATTGTACAGAAATTCTCAAAACTATCATCTACAGCAGAAAGGTTAAGGTTTGAGGTTTTCTACACCAAACCAAACAAATGAGCTTTTCTGGACATCAAATGAAAGCCAGATATGGCTCTGGAACCCTACTGAGCAGCAGAACATACCAGCAAAACTACAAAACTGTATTCAACCTGATGCATGGAACGTAACTCTGAACAATTCCCACATGATCCCAAAATCAACTGTATTTTAAGAGCCTCTGATCAAGAATATTTGCACATTTCAAATAAATTTCTGCTTGAAATAAGCAACATATAGATATTATCCCAAAATCTATCTTCCCCTTGGTATACAAGACAAATGTAATTTTAAAAAACCCCATGTTTACAATTTTAAGGGAAAAATCCCAAGCACTTTCAAAGTAAGTCATTAATTTATGGATTTCTGGAATTACCTAAACCTTGATAATCTGGGATAAAAAGAAGTTAACAAAAAAGGCTCAGTGAAACAGAATTGCAAACCACCTCTTGTAAAGAAAAGTTGTCATTTTGCTCTGGAGATAAAGCACCATGGCCAAGTAATCCCCAGCTATCTTAAATGTTACAGAACAAGATAGCACAGTTCCAGAGCTCTGTCTCATTCTAGAGAATTGATAGATCTAGTCACCGAAGAGCACTCACTTGCAGTTAACTAGAGGTAATCTGCTTTTTCAAAAGAGAAAAATAAACACATGTGTGAGACCTCTCATCACGGAACAGAATTCTTTTTATTTTCAAATAATTTCATGTATTTCCATAAAAAGTTGGAAAATCATAATGCTCTAACAAACAAGAACTGAACTGTAAATATCCAGGAAACTTACCTCAAAAAAGATATTGCTACTACAATTGAAGGAATCAAACAATTAGGACTCTGCTGAGCTGAAATCTCCATAGAAGACCTCTGGCCTTACTCATGGAGAATGTAACACAATCCCTTGCTCAGGATCCACACTTCCCACAGCTGGAAAACAAATCAAGTGAGGCCCAACCCAGAAGATTATATGAAAACTACTTAAGGGGAGTAAATTCTGTCTGTAGGGAAGGAATCTGCATAAGTTACCTCCCAGATCAGAACCACAAATCAACCATCTATCAGCCACAGCCCTGTCCCATGGCAAAGAGAGAGAGGCCTCTGCAGAGTAGGTACAGCACTGCTTTTTACCATTTTATGCAGTCTGCTGACATGTTCATGAATGGTTGTGTATTGCCAAGGATGAGCAAAATACTCTTCATTATCTTATCCGAGGCACATCTTGAGTCTTCTGTCTGCTTGCAAAAATAGAGGGTGCCACTCCTGACATTCAGCTGCAGGAAGCTACAGGTAACAATGGAAAAAGCTGGTAGAACAAGTCCTGCCCTCACAATCTAGGCTGTAGTGTAAGTACCAAGTTACAGTCTGAAAGTAAGATATTTCTGTTTACATAAATTAGTTTAAGCTAGCTCAGTACTTGCAATGTTATTTTTATTTACTTCTTTTAGAAATAAAGTTCTTCCTCACTGATGGATACACTTTACACAAACATGTAGCACTTGTCAGCTATCCAGGAGCATACATTGTCAAAGTGCAATCTGTGAAAACAACTTGCCTTATATATATTTACTTAAATTACAATTTTGTTAAGAAATGGGTAAGGTTGCCCTTCTTTTCCCCAAAATAATTAATTAATATTTGTGAAAGCCTTTTTTAGCAGAATCTTGATTATCATTCAACAAACACAAGTACATCATTTAAAAATGGTTTATTATTAAATAAACATCACTATAAATAGGATAGGTACACCAGAAAATAAGCCTGTTTAAATGTATTTTAGATGTTAAAATAATGCACATGAAAACAAAATGAAAGTATCACTTACAGCAAAGGACCTAAAAATACTGCTTTGGATTACAGTATTCCTGTTTTCCAAGACTTCAGGAATCGACTCCCTGAATTCAAGGCATTAGCAAGAGAGTAAAAAGTTTGAAAAGACAGGTTTTCACCTTCAACTCCTAGTTTCTAATTTTTTAACAAACTATTATTTGAGCTCTAGTTGTTAAATTACCTGAAGCAAGGTTTAATCTGATGTCTCTGGAGCACCTCCTTAGACTTTAATAGAATGGTTCTCTACTAAATGCTAAAGAAAAGTAATGTTACACAGATGACAAAGAACAGGACGGCATCTTTTCTGCTAAGATCAATTGTGCACAAAGACATATCTCAGTGACTTATGAGGCAACTTTTTTAGCTACCCAAGGGTCAAAATCAATGACAACACCTTAGGTACCAGACAACCCCACTAAGATTCCAGCTACACCTTCCACATGTAGTCAGCATGATGGAGGATTTATTCCCACACACTTTCCTTTCCAGATAAAATATATGTTATTTTCAATCTCCTTCTCCATAAATCAAAATTGTTTCCTCAGCACCATAACTAGCACTGCCATCAGTACATGAACTAATTATGATGTATTTCAGCTTTTTATGCAATCTTCTCTACACACGTCTCTGGCATTGCCTACCAGTCTAACAAGGTTCTGGGTGGCACAAGTTTCAGCAGACAATGGACGTTTCAAACTGATTGTCACTGTGCAAAGGTTTTAGATTGTTTTGAGAAAAAGCCATAGATTCTGTCCTGTTCTGCATCCTTCAATTGGCAAATCCAAACACTAAGAGAAAAACACCAATCCTAAGATTACCCACAAGGAAAAAGCTTAAGTCCACCTAATAACAAGACAAGAACTAAAAACGTTTAGGTTTTTCCTTTGTCAGTCAACAGGGTGTGTTTGTGCTCCAGGATAAAAAGTGTAGTCAAAAGTGTTCTGAAGATTAATGTTTCCCTCAGGGGCTAGAATTAAGTTTGGAGTTTTTATGCCCTAGATGTACACACCTATCTGGGCAGAACTATCTAGTTGTATTGGGAGTTCTGAATGTTCACATTCAATAAGTGAAGAAATCTTAAATTTAATCTTCCTAACTTAACAACAAACTCCTAAAAATAACAGACAGGAAAGCTGCATGCTTTTTCTCAGCCCCCGCACCAAAACGCTAAAGCAGGTCAAGTATTCCCTTAAAAATGAGCTATGTTATTTTACCAAGTCAAATTATGTTATTTTACCAAACACAAAGACAGAAAGTAATTTGTGTGGTTTCAAAGTGGCAAAGCAAGAGGTCTCCTGATAACAGGGTTTTCAGGCAAAAGTCTAGGCAGCTCAGGAGCAGTGTCCAAGTGAGCATGAGCCTCACAGGAAAACCATGCAGCTACTTTGCAACATTTCTGAGTAAATTCTGACCTACAAGCTGGAAAAGGAATGTGGTATAGTTATTATTAGACTTAGTACCTCCAAGTGCAAGGGATATTTTGTCTCTAGGACAGAAGAAAGGCAGCTGGCTATGACTGGAAGACATAGAACACCCCAGTGAAAAATTTCCTTTAGCAGCAGTCTGCTGGTCTGAGTAACATTTTTTTTCACGATTAGAAGAATTTTCTCACAGATTACTACTCTTTGTCTTAGAGTAGCAGTCTAGCAATTAAGAACTAATAGCATTTCATTAGAAAGATACTTCACCTTTCTGATGATAGCAACTAAAATTTTCCCAAGAAGTTCAACATATCTGACAAGAAATTGTATCAAATGCTTCAAATATTGGATTCTGTCCCACAAGAGAAGTTAAAACATGTAATCAAAAAATACAGCACCTGAACACATGTAACATTCTGGAACTTGAGAAGCTTTAATGAGAAGTACAACAACACAAGACAAACATTCTTACTATAAAGAAACAATCCTCAGAGTTAAGAAATCTTACAAGCAACTTTTCCCTCCATTCTAGTGATCACACAGAACATACAGGTCCTTGCAGTACAAAGTTATATAAACATTCAAGTGTGCTTCAACGGTGAGAATCCATAGCAGATAAATTGAGAAAGAGAAGAGTACAGCCCTGGAGTGTACAAAGTCAAGCAGCTCCCTCACAGGACTTCCTCCCCTCTTTCCCAAGCCTGTGACTGCAGCTACAGCCCTGCCCTAACAGGACAACCCATAAAAAAAGGAAAGAGGGAAACAGAAAATTTCACTAGCAGGACAGATACATCAGAAACTTTTCAGCAAGAACAAGTGACATCTGAACTTGACTGTCAGTCAGATGGTTCTAGATCATGGCACAATGCTTGTAAAAACATTTGCTAAAACTGGACAGCTCAAATAAAACTAATGTATTGCTCTCCAAAATGCTCATTCGCACTGAAGGAGGTGAACTTCACCAGATATAATATTCCTGATAAAAGGAGCTGATGTCTACCAAAATTCTATAGACAAAAGGAGAACCTGGAGACTTTATGAACATATTGCCAACATTGACATTAGAATAAACATCACCACCATTTACCTACATACCCACAAAAAGCAGCCCAATCACAACAGAACAATGTTAATTTTTCTAGCAACTTATAAAACTATTTGTAAAGATTCACTCCTCCTCATCTAAGTAACTTACCTGCACTCACAATCTCTGCACACTAAATTTCATCCTCTGAGCAAACACCCTATTTTTTTTTATCAGATACCAAACAGGCCCATCTCAGGACTGCACAGTGATGTTCTCTGCCTCTTTTTGAATACACAGTTTTAGATGCCAGCTAAATCTGCCTTGTGAAAGAATAAAAGGAGAGAGAGAAGCTAGATTTCAGTACTCCTAAAAAGCAGCTAAGCAGGCTGCCTGTCATGATACTTAGTTTAGAGGAATTCATAACTGATCCAACAGAATAAAAGCATTACTAGGCATGATGCTGGCTCTCCCTGGAGCTTCTCCTTCACACACCTCTTGGAGTGTTGATGCTGCAGCAGGGACCCTACAGATCACAGTACAGATCACAGTACTCAGTGCACAGCCATTTTGGCCATTCCAATCTCAAACGCATCTCCAAATCTTTCCCATTAAAAAAAGAAGTGTCTTATACCCTGTAAAAAGCTTGTACGAGTCAAAAAACAATGAATCTCACAGGGAACATAAATCATGAATAATTAAGACATTTAAATTGTTAAGCTAGTAAAGTCGTACTTCTGAGATTTAAAATACAGCCAAATGAAAAAATCAAGCTGAAATTTAGGACCAGGGAAAATACTCATACATGCATGCAATAAAAATGTCAATCATGTAATTTTAAATTACAGTAAGGCTGGTAAAAAAATGACCTTATCCTTTAGAGTACTATGCAGCACCCCAGTGCCCAAATTACAGGAAATAAAAAGATGAACAAGGAAGGGGACATTGCATTTGAGTAGGGAAAGAACAGACTGCCCAGAGAAGCTGCTCTCAAATGATTTAGGATAAACAAAAAAAGTAAATTGAAAAATGTATTTAGAAAAAGTAAACTGAAAAACTTCTGGCCTAGAAAAAGTTAGACTGCCTAATTAGCCACCTTCATAAGCTAGACAGAACCACAGGAGCAGCTAATAAAATACACTTACTGCAAATCATTGCTATTGTTCTACACTCTTATAACTTTATCCCTACAAAATTATGATTTTAACATTGTTATTCTTAAATCTTACATAATGGAAAGCTCGCTCTAATTCTGCACAGCAAGGCAGCTGATTTCCACAGGTATGGCAAGTCTGACACAGACAGCAGCCTGCTCATGTTGAGGCCGGGTCCATAACACACATCAAGGCAGGTGAGAGTGCCCCTGAATCAATTACCAAAAGAATTCTTCAGAAATACCACAGTTCGCCTTCAGCTCTCCATAAGGGAAACACTGAGGACTTTTCATCTTCCTGATAAAACCAAGACTGCTGCTAGTAAGGGAACATAGATATCAAGTACAATATAGCCAAATATAGGTGGTTGGGAAAGTTTAGTATTACCCTCAATCTTACAGCTTTTACATCAGACACTTTTTTTCACTGTCTTTTCATTACAGCTTTCATCTTTATTCACCGAATTTATATATCCCACTCAATTTTATCTTCATTCCACTGTATAATTCTGCAATGGAAATTGTCTCTTGAAAGGATGTCATCTTTAATACATTGTTTCTTCACAACGCTTCACGACTGTATTATCTATGTTAGGTCATCAATAACTTTTTGTTCAGTAATACACTGAATGTATTCAGTCCAGAACTGTCAATTCTCTTGTTAAGGTTTACACAAGTACAAGTAAAAATTGCAAGCTCAAATTTTTTAAATTTTTTTTTTCAAAAGGGTGGGCAAGTTGTTGATTTTAAAAAAGTATTTGTGTAGCAAAGAAATAACTTTATACATACAATACAACTAACCAGAGGAGCAGTCTCAAGTAGAGACAAGTATAATTTTTATACTAGCTAGCTCATTGTTTGGAGCACCTAGGTATTTCTATATTTGGGATGAGGAATGGAGATGAAAGCTTGACTGGAAGACACAAATTA